>NC_140988.1:51403956-51416456 GCF_052327205.1 Somniosus microcephalus
GTGTGTGTGTGAGTATGTGTGAGTGTGTGTGTGAGTGTGTGAGTGTCTGTGTGTGTGAGTGTATGTCTGTGTGTGTGAGTGTGTGTGTGTGTGTGTGAGTGTGTGTGTGTGTGTATGTGTGCGTGTGAATGTGTGATTGTGAATGAGCTGTGTTTGTGTGTGTGTGAGTGTGTGTTTCAGAGTGTGTGTGTGAGTGTGTGTGTGTGAGTGTGTGTGAGAGTTTGTGTGTGAGTGTGTGAGTGTGTGTGTGTGAGAGTGATTGTGTGTGTGTGAGTGTGTGTGAGTGTGTATGAGAGTGTGTGTGTGAGTGTGCATGCCTGAGTGTGTGTGTGAGTGTTTGTGTGTGTGAGTGTGTGCGTTGGTGTGTGTGAGTATGAGTATGTGTGTGTGTGAGGGAGTGTGTGTGTGTGTGAGTGTGTGTGTGTGAGTGTGTGTGAGTGAGTGTGTGTGTGTGTGAGTGTGTGTGTGTGAGTGTGTGTGAGTGTGTGAGTGTGTGTGTGAGAGTGTGTGTGTAAGTGTGTGAGAGCGTGTGTGAGTGTGTGAATGTGTGTGTGTGAGAGTGAATGTGTGTTTGTGAGTGTGTGTGAGTGTGTATGAGAGTGTGTGTGTGTGAGTGTGTGTGTCTGAGTGTGTGCGTGAGTGTTTGTGTGTGAGTGTGTGCGTTGGTGTGTATGAGTGTGAGTATTTGTGTGTGTGAGTGAGTGTGTGTGTGTGAGTGTGTGTGTGTGTGAGTGTGTGTGAGTATTTGTGTGTGTGAGTGTGTGCGTTGGTGTGTGTGAGTGTGAGTATGTGTGTGTGTGTGTGTGAGTGTGTGAGTGTGTGTGTGTGAGAGTGAATGTGTGTTTGTGAGAGTGTGCATGTGAGCCTGTGAGAGAGTGTGTGTGTGAGTGTCCATGTGTGTGAGTTGTGAGTGTGTGTGTGAGAGTGTGTTTCTGTGGGTGTGTATGTGAGTGTGTGAGTGTTTTTGTGAGTTTTATGTGTGTGTGAGTGTGAGCGTGTGTATGTGTTTGTGTGAGTGTGTTTTAGTGTGAGTGTGTGTTTGTGTTTGTGTGCGTGTGTGTGAGTGTGAGTGTGTGTGTGAGAGTATTTGTGTGAGTGTGTGTGTGAGTGTGTGTGTGTGTGAGAGTGTGTGTGTAAGTGTGTGAGAGTGTGTGTGAGTGTGTGAATGTGTGTGTGTGAGAGTGAATGTGTGTTTGTGAGTGTGTGTGAGTGTGTATGAGAGTGTGTGTGTGTGACTGTGCATGTCTGAGTGTGTGCGTGAGTGTTTGTGTGTGTGAGTGTGTGCGTTGGTGTGTATGAGTGTGAGTATGTGTGTGTGTGAGTGAGTGTGTGTGTGTGAGTGTGTGTGAGTATTTGTGTGTGTGAGTGTGTGCATTGGTGTGTGTGAGTGTGAGTATGTGTGTGTGTGAGTGTGTGTGAGTGTGTGAGTGTGTGTGTGTGAGAGTGAATGTGTGTTTGTGAGAGTGTGCGTGTGAGCTTGTGAGAGAGTGTGTGTGTGAGTGTCCATGTGTGTGAGTTGTGAGTGTGTGTGTGAGAGTGTGTTTCTGTGGGTGTGTATGTGAGTGTGTGAGTGTTTTTGTGAGTTTTGTGAGTGTGTGTGTGTGAGTGTGAGCGTGTGTATGTGTTTGTGTGAGTGTGTTTTAGTGTGAGTGTGTGTTTGTGTGTGTGAGTGTGTGTGTGAGTGTGCATGTGTGTGTGAGGTGTGTGAGTGTGTGTGTGAGTTTGTCTCTGTGTGTGAGTATGTGTCTGTGTGTGCAAGAGTGTGGGTGTGTGAGTGAGTGTGTGAGTGTCGGTGTGAGTGTGTGTATCTGTGAGTGAGCATGTGTATGTGAGTGTGAGTGTGAGAATATATGTTTGTGAGCATGTGTGAATGTGTGTGAGTGTATATGAGTGTGTGTGTGTTTGGGTGTGTGCGTGTGTGTGGGTGGGTGTGTGAAAGTGAATGTGTGTGTGTGCATGTGTGTGTGTGTGATTGTGTGTGAGGTGTGTTTGTGTGTGTGAGTGTGTGAGTGTGTGTTTGAGAGTGTATGTGTGTGTGTGTGAGAGTGAATATATGTCTGTGAGTGTGTGTGAGCATGTGTGTGTGTGAGTGTGAGTGTGTGTGAGTGTGTGTGAGTGTGTGTGTGTGTGTGAGAGTGTGTTTCTGTGGGCGTGTATGAGTGAGTGCGTGAGTGTTTTTGTGAGTTTTTTGTGTGTGTGTGGACACTCACACACACACACACTCACACACACACTCACACATACACTGACACACACACTGACACACTCTCACACACACACTCACACACACACTCACTCACACACACAGACACACACTCACACATGCACACATGCACACACACACTCACACACACACTCACACACACTATCACACACACACTCATACACTCACACACACACACACTCACAATCACAATCACACACAAACTCACAAACACACATTCAATCTCACACACACACAAATTCACACACACACACACTCACACACACACTCTCATACACACACTCACACACACTCACACGCACACACACTCACACACACACTCACTCACACACACACATACTCACACTCACACACACCAACACACACATACACTCACAAACACACACACACTCACACACACTCACACACAATCACACTCACACACACACTCACTCACACACACAGACACACAGGCCTAGAAATTCAGTGCCCTTAGCACCGATTTTGCGGCGCTAGAGGGCCTAGCGCTGCAATTGGCGCCGGTTCCTAAATTGCCTGGGGCCCTTCCGCGGCGGTAGACCGGTAGCGCTGCGCCGGCACCGATGACGTCATCGGTGTGCGCAGTGTCCCGGTTGCCGTGGTAACCCGGCCCCAAGCCAAAATTCAGTTGCGGCCGCCTCGCCAGTGGCAGCCGCAACTAAGACTCCGGCAAACGAGTGTTGCCGGAGTCTGCGCCAGCGTTTTAAGGAGGCGCGGCAGCCGGCCGCTTTCCCGCCGGCCGCCTGCCCGCAGCTCCCTCCCCGGACTTCTCCCCCCACCCCCCCGGAACAGATGCAAGCCCGGCACTTGTCCGAGGTGCCGGGCTCATTTTTGAAGAGATTTGCGCGGGCCGCGGCCGGGTGCAGGCAGCTCCTCCTTAACGGAAGGAGGAGGCCTGCACTTCCCGAGCCTGCCGCACCGCACCGGGCGCCGCAGCACCGGAATAGCGCCGCAATGCGGCGCGTTGCGCCAGTTTTCTGGCGCTAAAACCCTTCAGTAGCGCCGGCAGCCATTTGGGCGCGGCGCTGCTGAATTTTTGGCGCGCGCAAAGGGACTTAGCGCTGGCGCTAACTTCCGGCGCTAAAGCCCTGGCGCAGCGCAAACTCAATTTCTAGGCCACACTCTCACACACGCACACTTGCACACACACACTCACACACACACTCATACACAAACACTCACACACACTGTCACACACACACTCATACACACACACACTCACAATCACACATTCAATCTCACACACACACATTCACACACACTTTCACACACAAACACACACTCACACACAAAGCTTACAAACACACACTCACACTCACACACTCTCACACACACACACTCAGACACACTCACACACACACACGCACACACACACCCTCACACACACACACACACACACTCAGACAGACACACACACACTCACACACACACACACACTCACACACACACACTCAGATACACACCCACTGTCACACACACACGCTCATACACACACACACGCACATACACTCGTACATACACACAGACACTCATACACACACACATGCAGACACACATTCACATACATGCACTCATAAACACACTCAAACACAGACCCACACACACACTCTCACACACACACTTACACACTCTCACACACACACACACTCTCACACACATTCACTCTCACACACACTCACACACAAACACGCACACACACACCCTCACACACACACACACACACACTCAGACAGACACACACACACTCACACACACACACACTCACACACACACACTCAGATACACACCCACTGTCACACACACACGCTCATACACACACACACACACATACACTCGTACATACACACATACACTCATACACACACACATGCAGACACACATTCACATACATGCACTCATAAACACACTCAAACACAGACCCACACACACACTCTCACACACACACTTACACACTCTCACACACACACACACTCTCACACACATTCACTCTCACACACACTCACACACAAACACTCTCACACACACACAAATTCTCACACACACACAAACACAGCTCACACACAATCACTCACACACACATACACTCACAAACACACACACATACACTCACACTCACACACTCTCACACACACTCACACACACACACACACTCACACACACACACACACACTCACAAACACATTCTCACAAACACTCATAAACACACGCTCACACTCTCACACTCACACACACACAAACTCACACACACACACACACTCACACACACACACACACACACTCACAAACACATTCTCACAAACACTCATAAACACACACTCACACTCTCACACTCACACACACATACTCACACACACAGGCTATCACATGCACACTCACACACACACATTCTCACACTCACACACACAAACACACACACTCACACACACACACTCACAAACAGATCAACGGAGGATGCAATCACTACTGCTCTACACTCGGCACTGAATCACCTAGATGGTAAGGAGACCTACATCAGAATGTTGTTTATAGACTACAGCTCAGCATTCAACACTATCGTCCCCAACAAGCTGGCCACCAAACTCCAAACTCTTGGCCTGAACACTTCCCTCTGCAACTGGACCCTGGACTTCCTAACAAACAGACCCCAGTCTGTCAAATTAGGCAACCACACCTCCCCTCCTGACCCTGAACACGGGGGCCCCACAAGGATGTGTGCTGAGCCCCCTCCTCTACTCCCTCTTCACCCACGACTGTGTGGCTGTTAATGGTTCCAACACCATCATCAAGTTTGCAGATGACACCACGGTAGTAGGCCAGATCGCCAACAACGATGAGTCAGCCTACAGGGAGGAGGTCCAGCATCTCGTGAAGTGGTGCGCTGACAACAACCTGGCCCTTAACACCAAGAAAACAAAGGAAATAATAATGGACTTCAGGAAGTCCAAAGGCGGAAGTCACACCCCCATCCACATCAATGGGGCGGAGGTGGAAAGGGTGGCCAGCTTTAAGTTCCTCGGAGTCCACATCACGGAAGACCTCTCCTGGTCCCTCAACACCTCCTCTCTGGTGAAGAAGGCCCAGCAGCGCCTATATTTCTTGAGGAGGCTGAAGGGATGTAATCTGTCACCCCCGATCCTCTCTAACTTCTACCGCTGCACTATAGAGAGCATCCTGACAAACTGTATCACGGTATGGTACGGCAGCTGTAGCTCCCATGACCGGAAAGCCCTGCAGCGGGTAGTCAAAACTGCCCAACGCATTACCGGCACCCGGCTACTGACCATAGAACATATATATCAGAAACGCTGCCTACGGAGGGCACGGTCCATCATCAAAGACCCTACCCACCCCAGCCACAGTCTGTTCGCCCTCCTACCATCTGGAAGACGCTACAGATGCATTCGCACCCGTACGACCAGATTTAGGAACAGCTTCTTTCCCAGGGCTGTCATCCTACTGAACTCCACAAATAAACACTAAAGCCTGCACATCTGCCGATGCACTTTATTATGGTCATATTTATGCTAATATATATGTACAAATGTATGTTGAAATGTTTAAGTGTCCTAATCCAAATTGTACACTCTCGGGAGCCGCAAGCCTACATTTCGTTGTACTGCACTTGTGCACTAACAATGACAATAAAAAGTTGATTTGATTTGATTTGATTGGATTTGATTTGACACTCTCTCACACACACAAATGCAAACACACACTCACACACACACTCACATACATACACTTATAAACACACTCAAACACACACTCACACACACACACACACTCACACACACACACACACTCACACACACACACACACACACACTCTCTCTCACACACATTCTCACACAGGCACACAGGCAAAGACACTCACACACACACACTCACACACACTCTCACACACACACTCTCACACAGATTCTCACACACACTCACACACACACACTCTCACACACACTCACACACACTCTTACACACAGACTCACACACTCTCACACTCACACACACTCACACATGCACATTCACACTCACACACACACAAACACACACACAAACACACACACACTCACACAAACACACACACACACACATACTCACACACACACACACACACTCAGACAGACACACACATACACTTGCACAGACACTCACACACACCCACTCACACACACACACACTCTCAAACACACACATTCACTCTCACACACACTCACACACAAACACTCTCACACAAACACAAATTCTGACACACACTCACACACACACACACAAACACAGCTCACACAATCACTCACACACACACACTCACACTCTCACACACACACAGGCAAAAACACTCACACACACACACAAATTCTCACACACACTCACACACACACACAATCACACACACACACACTCACAGACACTCACAGAAACACACACACTCACACACTCACACACACACACACACACTCACTCACACACACACCCTCGCACACACACACACACTCTCACGCACAAACACACTCACAGACACAGACTCACACACACACACACACACTTGCACACACAAACACTCATGCACACACTCACACACACACCCACTCTCACACACACACTCTCACAAAAGCACACCTGCAAACACACTCACACACATACACTCACACACACTCACATACACACTCACACACAATCACTCACACACACTCGCACACACACACTTACACACACTCTCACACACACTCACACACACACAATCACACACACTCATACACTCTCACACACACTCACACACTCTCACACACACACTCATTTAGTCACACACACAATCACAAACTCACACACGCTCACACTCTCACACTCACACACACAAACTCACACACACACACACACACTCTCACACACACACAGACTCTCACACGCCCACTCACACACACACTCACACAGACACACACTCAAACTCACACACACACACACACTCACACACACACACTCATACACACACTATCACACACACACTCACAGACACAGACACACACTCACACACATACACACACTCGCACACACACACACTCATGCATTCACTCACACACACACACCCTCTCACACACACTCACACACACACACATGCAAGCACACTCACACACACACTCACACACTTAAACTCACACATACAGTCACACACACAGTCACACACACACAAACGCACCTCACACACAATCACTCACACACATTCACACACACACACTCACACACACACTCTTACACACACACTCACAAACACACACACTCACACACACACATTCAGAAACACACTCACACTCACACACACACAAGCACACACACTCACAAACACATTCTCACAAACACTCAGACTTACACACACACACACTCACAGAAACACACTCACATGCACACACAAACACAGCTCACACCCAAACACTCACACACACTCACGCACATGCACTCACACACACACTCACACACACACACACAAACACACCTCACACACAATCACTCACACACACTCACACACACACTCACACTCACACACACACAAACACACACACAAACACACACACTCACACACACACAATCACACACCCTCACACACACACACACACACAGACAGACACACACTCACTCACACACACACACACAAACATTCACACACACACTCACATACACACCCACTCTCACACACACACTCTCATACACACACACACACACACATACACTCATACATACACACAGACACTCATACACACACTCTCTCACACACAGACACACATTCACATACATACACTCATAAACACACTCAAACACACACTCACAAGCTCACTCACACACACACACTCACACACTCTCACACACACTCACAAACACTCTCACACACACACATTCACTCCCACACACACTCACACACAAACACTCTCTCTCACAAACGCAAATTCTCACACACACTCACACACACAAACACAGCTCACACACTATCACTTACACACACTCTCACACACACTCACACACACTCACTCACACACTCTGTCACACATACATTCACTCTCACACACACACTCACACACTCACACATGCTCACACACATTCACACTCATTCACACACACACACTCACAAACACACACTCACAGTCACACACACTCAGACTTACACACACACACTCACACACACACACACTCACAGACTCTGTCACACATACATTCACTCTCACACACACACTCACACACTCACACATGCTCACACACATTCACACACATTCACACACACACTCACAAACACACACTCACAGTCACACACACACACACTCACACACACTCACTCACACACTCACATGCACTCACACACTCTCACACACACTCTCACACACACACACATTCACTCTCACACACACACTCACACACACACACTCTCACACTCTCACACGCACACTCACACACTCTCTCACACACTCTCACACACACACATTCACTCTCACAGAAGCTCACACACAAACACTCTCACACACACACACTCTCACACACACACAAACACAGCTCACACAAACCACTCACACACACTCACACATACACTCTCTCACACACACACACTCACTCACACACACACACACACTGACACTCACACTCACAAACACACACTCACGTCCACACTCTCTCACACACACGCACACTCACAGACACACACACACTCACTTACACACTCTCACACACACACACACTCACAGACACACACAGATACAAACACTCATGCACAAACTCACACACATACACCCACTCTAACACACACACTCTCACACACGCACACATGCAGACACACACTCACACATACTCTCACACACACACACACACACACACACACTCACACACACAGAAACACACACACTCACACACAATCTCACACTCACTCACACACCCGCAAACTCAAACACACCCACACTCACACACACACAAACATACAGACAAACACAATCACACACGCACTCTCACACACACACACACACTCAGACTTACACACACACACACACACAATCACACACACACAAACACTCACACACACACTCACAGACACACTCACACACACACAAACACATCTCAGACACAATCACTCAAACACATCCACACACACACACACTTACACACACACACTGACACACACACACTCACACAAACGCACACCTGCAAACACACTCACAAACACACACACTCACTCACAGACACACTCACAGACACACTCACACACACACAAACACACCTCACTCACAATCACTCACACACGCTCACACGCACACACAGACTCACACACACACACACACACACACACGCACACACACACACACTCACACTCACACGCACACACAAACACAGCTCACCTACAAACACTCACACACTCACACACACACTCTCACATGCACTCTCACACTCTCACACACACTCACATTCACTCTCACACACACACTCACACACACTTTCACACACACACTCACACATTCACGCGCACACACACTCACACACACACACACACACACACACTCTCTCTCACACACACACTCTCACACACACACTCACACATTCATGCACACACACACTCACACACACACACTCACACACACACACACTCAAACACACAGTCACACACACACTCACGCACACACTCTCACACTCACACACACATACACAGGCTCTCACACACACTCTCACAGACCAGAACCAGACACACACACACATGCAAACACACACACTCATGCACACACTCACACACACACACCCTCTCACACACACACTCTCACACACGCACACATGCAAACACACTCACACACACACTCACACACATACACTCACACACACAGTCACTCACACAGTCACACACACACAAACGCACCTCACACGCAATCACTCACACACACACTCACGCTCACACACACACAAACACACACACAAACACACACACACTCACACAAACACACACACTCATGCACATACTCACACACACACACACCCTCTCACACTCACACTCTCACACACGCACACATGCAAACACACTCACACACATACACTCACACACACCATCACACACACAGTCACACACACACAAATGCACCTCACACGCAATCACTCATGCTCACACACACACAAACACACGCACAAACACACACACACTCACACAAACACACACACTCACACACATACTCACACACACACACACACACACACACACACTCAGACAGACACACACACACACTTGCACACACACTCACACACACCCACTCACACACACACCCACTCTCAAACACACACATTCTCTCTCACACACACTCACACACAAACACTCTCACACACACACACAAATTCTCACACACACACACAAACACAGCTCACACATCACTCACACACAATCACACACACACACTCACATTCTCACACACTCTCACACACTCACACACACAATCTTACAAAACACTCACACTCTCACACACACACTCAATCACACACACACACTCACACACACCCACAGAAACACACACACTCACACACTCGCACTCACACACACACACACACTCACTCACACATACACCCTCACACACACACACACACTCTCACACACAAACACACTCACAGACACACACACACACACACTTGCACACACAAACACTCATGCACACACTCACACAAACACACACACTCTCACACACACACTCTCACAAAAGCACACCTGCAAACACACTCACACACACACACTCACACACATACACTCACACACACACTCACATACACACTCACACACAATCACTCAAACACACTCACACACACACACTCACACTCACACTCACACACTCTCAATTCACACACTCATTCACTCACACACACAATCAGAAACTCACACACACTCACACTCTCACACTCACACACACAAACTCACACACCCACACACACTCTCACACACACACAGACTCTCACACGCCCACTCACACACACACTCACTCACACACACACTCAAACTCACACACACACACACACACACTCACACACACACACTCACACACACACTCACACACTCTCACACACACTCATAAACACTCTCACACACACACATTCACTCCCACACACACTCACACACAAACACTCTCTCTCACAAATGCAAATTCTCACACACACTCACACACACAAACACAGCTCACACTCTATCACTTACACACACTCTCACACACACTCACACACACTCACTCACACACTCTGTCACACATACATTCACTCTCACATGCACACTCACACACTCACACATGCTCACACACATTCACACACATTCACACACACACACTCACAAACACACACTCACAGTCACTCACACTCAGACTTACACACACACACACTCACACGCACTCACACACTCTCACACACACTCTCACACACACACACATTCACTCTCACACACACACTCACACACACACTCTCACACTCTCACACACACACACTCACTCACACACACACACACTGACACTCACACTCACAAACACACACTGACGTCTACACTCTCACACACACACACACACTCACAGACACACACACACTCACTTACACACTCTCACACACACACACACTCACAGACACACACAGATACAAACACTCATGCACAAACTCACACACATACACCCACTCTAACACACACACTCTCACACACGCACACATGCAGACACACACTCACACATACTCACACACACACACACACACACACACACACATAAACACACACACTCACACTCACTCACACACCCGCAAATTCAAACACACCCACACTCACACACACACAAACATACAGACAAACACACTCGCACACGCACTCTCACACACACACACACACTCAGACTTACACACACACACACACAATCACACACACACAAACACTCACACACATACACTCACACACACACTCACAGACACACTCACACACACACAAACACACCTCAGACACAATCACTCAAACACATCCGCACACACACACACATACAAACACACACTGACACACAGACACTCACACAAACGCACACCTGCAAACACACTCACAAACACACACACTCACTCACAGACACACTCACAGACACACTCACACACACACAAACACACCTCACACACAATCACTCACACACACTCACACGCACACACAGACTCACACACACACACACACACACACACGCACGCACACACACACACACCCACACTCGCACGCACACACAAACACAGCTCACTTACAAACACTCACACACTCACA
>NC_140988.1:51421456-51423956 GCF_052327205.1 Somniosus microcephalus
CTCATGCACACACTCACACACACACACACTCTCACACACACACTCTCACAAAAGCACACCTGCAAACACACACTCACACACATACACTCACACACACACTCACATACACACTCACACACAATCACTCAAACACACTCACACACACACACTCACACTCACTCTCACACACAATCACACACACACAATCACACACACACACACTCTCACACACACTCACACACTCTCAATTCACACACTCATTCACTCCCACACACAATCAGAAACTCACACACACTCACACTCTCACACTCACACACACAAACTCACACACCCACACACACTCTCACACACACACAGATTCTCACACGCCCACTCACACACACACTCACACACACACACACTCAAACTCACACACACACACACACTCACACACACACACTCACACACTCTCACACACACTCACAAACACTCTCACACACACACATTCACTCCCACACACACTCACACACAAACACTCTCTCTCACAAACGCAAATTCTCACACACACTCACACACACAAACACAGCTCATATACTATCACTTACACACACACTCACACACACTCACTCACACACTCTGTCACACATACATTCACTCTCACATGCACACTCACACACTCACACATGCTCACACACATTCACACACATTCACACCCACACACTCACAAACACACACTCACAGTCATGCACACTCAGACTTACACACACACACACTCACACACACACACACTCACAGACTCTGTCACACATACATTCACTCTCACACACACTCACACACTCACACATGCTCACACACATTCACACACATTCACACACACACACTCACAAACACACACTCACAGTCACACACACACACACTCACACACACACTCACATGCACTCACACACTCTCACACACACTCTCACACACACACACATTCACTCTCACACACACACTCACACACACACTCTCACACTCTCACACTCTCACACACACACACTCACTCACACACACACACACTGGCACTCACACTCACAAACGCACACTCACGTCCACACTCTCTCACACACACACACACTCACAGACACACACACACTCACTTACACACTCTCACACACACACACACTCACAGACACACACAGATACAAACACTCATGCACAAACTCACACACATACACCCACTCTAACACACACACTCTCACACACGCACACATGCAGACACACACTCACACTTACTCACACACACACACTCACACACACAGAAACACACACACTCACACACTCACTCACACACCCGCAAACTCAAACACACCCACACTCACACACACACAAACATACAGACAAACACACTCGCACATGCACTCTCACACACACACACACACACACACTCAGACTTACAAACACACACACACAATCACACACACACAAACACTCACACACATACACTCACACACACACTCACAGACACACTCACACACACACAAACGCGCCTCAGACACAATCACTCAAACACATCCGCACACACACACACTTACACACACACACTGACACACACACTCACACAAACGCACACCTGCAAACACACTCACAAACACACACACTCACTCACAGACACACTCACAGACACACTCACACACACACAAACACACCTCACATACAATCACTCACACACACTCACACGCACACACAGACTCACACACACACACACACACACGCACACACACACACACTCACACTCACACACACACACAAACACAGCTCACCTACAAACACTCACACACTCACACACACACTCTCACATGCACTCTCACACTCTCACACACACTCACATTCACTCTCACACACACACTCACACACACTCTCACACACACACTCACACATTCACGCACACACAGACTCACACACACACACACACACACACACACACTCTCTCTCACACACACACTCTCACACATGCACACATGCAAACACACTCACACACACATACACTCACACACACAGTCACTCACACAGTCACACACAAACAAACGCACCTCACACGCAATCACTCACACACACACTCACGCTCACACACACACAAACACACACACAAACACACACACACTCACACAAACACACACACTCACGCACATACTCACACACACACACCCTCTCACACTCACACTCTCACACACGCACACATGCAAACACACTCACACACACACTCACACACATACACTCACACACACCGTCACATACACAGTCACACACACACAAACGCACCTCACACGCAATCACTCATGCTCACACACACACAAACACACACACAAACACACACACACTCACACAAACACACACACTCACACACATACTCACACACACACACACACACACACTCAGCAAGACACACACACACACTTGCACACACACTCACACACACCCACTCACACACACACCCACTCTCAAACACACACATTCACTCTCACACACACTCACACACAAACACTCTCACACACACACACAA
>NC_140988.1:51428956-51436456 GCF_052327205.1 Somniosus microcephalus
CCCACTCACACACACACTCACTCACACAAACACTCAAACTCACACACACACACACACACACTCACACACACACACTCACACACACACTCTAACACACACACTCACACACTCACACACAGACACACTCACACACACACATACACAGACTCTCACACACACTCTCACAGACCAGACCCAGACACACACTCACACACACACTCGCACACACATACACTCATGCACACACTCACACACACACCCCCTCTCACACACACACTCTCACACACACACACATGCAAACACACTCACACACACACTCACACACATACACTCACACACACAGTCACTCACACAGTCACACACACACAAACGCACCTCACACGCAATCACTCACACACACTCACACACACACACTCACACATACTCTCACACACACTCACAAACACACGCTCACACACATTCACACTCACACACACACTCTTACACACACACTCACACACACACACACACTCACACACACACTCACTCACACTCACACACACACAAGCACACACATTCACACACCCACTCACAAACTCACACTCACACACACTCAGACTTACACACACACACTCACACACACACAAACATGCACACAAACACACACACTCAAACACACACACACTCACACACACAAACATTCACGCGCACACTCACATACACACCCAATCTCATACACACACATTCACTCTCACACACACTCACACACAAACACTCTCACACACACACACAAATTCTCACACACACTCACACACACACACTCACACACACCCACTCTCACACACACACATTCACTCTCACACACACTCACACACACACTCACACACACTCTCACACACACACTCACACATTCACGCGCACACACACTCACACACACACACACACACACACACACTCTCTCTCACACACACACTCTCACACACACACTCACACATTCATGCACACACACACTCACACACACACACTCACACACACACACACTCAAACACACAGTCACACACACACTCACGCACACACTCTCACACTCACACACACATACACAGGCTCTCACACACACTCTCACAGACCAGACCCAGACACACACTCACACACACACATGCAAACACACACACTCATGCACACACTCACACACACACACCCTCTCACACACACACTCTCACACACGCACACATGCAAACACACTCACACACACACTCACACACATACACTCACACACACAGTCACTCACACAGTCACACACACACAAACGCACCTCACACGCAATCACTCACACACACACTCACGCTCACACACACACAAACACACACACAAACACACACGCACTCACACAAACACACACACTCATGCACATACTCACACACACACACACCCTCTCACACTCACACTCTCACACACGCACACATGCAAACACACTCACACACACACTCACACACATACACTCACACACACCATCACACACACAGTCACACACACACAAACGCACCTCACACGCAATCACTCATGCTCACACACACACAAACGGACACACAAACACACACACACTCACACAAACACACACACTCACACACATACTCACACACACACACACACACACACACACACACACACTCAGACAGACACACACACACACTTGCACACACACTCACACACACCCACTCACACACACACCCACTCTCAAACACACACATTCTCTCTCACACACACTCACACACAAACACTCTCACACACACACACAAATTCTCACACACACACACAAACACAGCTCACACATCACTCACACACAATCACACACACACACTCACATTCTCACACACTCTCACACACTCACACACACAATCTTACAAAACACTCACACTCTCACACACACACACACACTCACACACACACTCAATCACACACACACACTCACACACACCCACAGAAACACACACACTCACACACTCGCACTCACACACACACACACACTCACTCACACATACACCCTCACACACACACACACACTCTCACACACAAACACACTCACAGACACACACACACACACACTTGCACACACAAACACTCATGCACACACTCACACAAACACACACACTCTCACACACACACTCTCACAAAAGCACACCTGCAAACACACTCACACACACACACTCACACACATACACTCACACACACACTCACATACACACTCACACACAATCACTCAAACACACTCACACACTCACACTCACACTCACTCTCACACACACTCACACACACACAATCACACACACACACACACTCTCACACACACTCACACACTCTCAATTCACACACTCATTCACTCACACACACAATCAGAAACTCACACACACTCACACTCTCACACTCACACACACAAACTCACACACCCACACACACTCTCACACACACACAGACTCTCACACGCCCACTCACACACACACTAACTCACACACACACTCAAACTCACACACACACACACACACACTCACACACACACACTCACACACTCTCACACACACTCATAAACACTCTCACACACACACATTCACTCCCACACACACTCACACACAAACACTCTCTCTCACAAATGCAAATTCTCACACACACTCACACACACAAACACAGCTCACACTCTATCACTTACACACACTCTCACACACACTCACACACACTCACTCACACACTCTGTCACACATACATTCACTCTCACATGCACACTCACACACTCACACATGCTCACACACATTCACACACATTCACACACACACACTCACAAACACACACTCACAGTCACACACACTCAGACTTACACACACACACACTCACACTCACATGCACTCACACACTCTCACACACACTCTCACACACACACACATTCACTCTCACACACACACTCACACACACACTCTCACACTCTCATACTCTCACACACACACACTCACTCACACACACACACACTGACACTCACACTCACAAACACACACTGACGTCTACACTCTCTCACACACACACACACTCACAGACACACACACACTCACTTACACACTCTCACACACACACACACTCACACACACACTCACTCACACTCACACACACACAAGCACACACATTCACACACCCACTCACAAACTCACACTCACACACACTCAGACTTACACACACACACTCACACACACACAAACACGCACACAAACACACACACTCAAACACACACACACTCACACACACAAACATTCACGCGCACACTCACATACACACCCAATCTCATACACACACATTCACTCTCACACACACTCACACACAAACACTCTCACACACACACACAAATTCTCACACACACTCACACACACACACTCACACACACCCACTCTCACACACACACATTCACTCTCACACACACTCACACACACACTCACACACACTCTCACACACACACTCACACATTCACGCGCACACACACTCACACACACACACACACACACACACACTCTCTCTCACACACACACTCTCACACACACACTCACACATTCATGCACACACACACTCACACACACACACTCACACACACACACACTCAAACACACAGTCACACACACACTCACGCACACACTCTCACACTCACACACACATACACAGGCTCTCACACACACTCTCACAGACCAGACCCAGACACACACTCACACACACACATGCAAACACACACACTCATGCACACACTCACACACACACACCCTCTCACACACACACTCTCACACACGCACACATGCAAACACACTCACACACACACTCACACACATACACTCACACACACAGTCACTCACACAGTCACACACACACAAACGCACCTCACACGCAATCACTCACACACACACTCACGCTCACACACACACAAACACACACACAAACACACACGCACTCACACAAACACACACACTCATGCACATACTCACACACACACACACCCTCTCACACTCACACTCTCACACACGCACACATGCAAACACACTCACACACACACTCACACACATACACTCACACACACCATCACACACACAGTCACACACACACAAACGCACCTCACACGCAATCACTCATGCTCACACACACACAAACGGACACACAAACACACACACACTCACACAAACACACACACTCACACACATACTCACACACACACACACACACACACACACACACACACTCAGACAGACACACACACACTTGCACACACACTCACACACACCCACTCACACACACACCCACTCTCAAACACACACATTCTCTCTCACACACACTCACACACAAACACTCTCACACACACACACAAATTCTCACACACACACACAAACACAGCTCACACATCACTCACACACAATCACACACACACACTCACATTCTCACACACTCTCACACACTCACACACACAATCTTACAAAACACTCACACTCTCACACACACACACACACTCACACACACACTCAATCACACACACACACTCACACACACCCACAGAAACACACACACTCACACACTCGCACTCACACACACACACACACTCACTCACACATACACCCTCACACACACACACACACTCTCACACACAAACACACTCACAGACACACACACACACACACTTGCACACACAAACACTCATGCACACACTCACACAAACACACACACTCTCACACACACACTCTCACAAACGCACACCTGCAAACACACTCACACACACACACTCACACACATACACTCACACACACACTCACATACACACTCACACACAATCACTCAAACACACTCACACACTCACACTCACACTCACTCTCACACACACTCACACACACACAATCACACACACACACACACTCTCACACACACTCACACACTCTCAATTCACACACTCATTCACTCACACACACAATCAGAAACTCACACACACTCACACTCTCACACTCACACACACAAACTCACACACCCACACACACTCTCACACACACACACAGACTCTCACACGCCCACTCACACACACACTAACTCACACACACACTCAAACTCACACACACACACACACACACTCACACACACACACTCACACACTCTCACACACACTCATAAACACTCTCACACACACACATTCACTCCCACACACACTCACACACAAACACTCTCTCTCACAAATGCAAATTCTCACACACACTCACACACACAAACACAGCTCACACTCTATCACTTACACACACTCTCACACACACTCACACACACTCACTCACACACTCTGTCACACATACATTCACTCTCACATGCACACTCACACACTCACACATGCTCACACACATTCACACACATTCACACACACACACTCACAAACACACACTCACAGTCACACACACTCAGACTTACACACACACACACTCACACTCACATGCACTCACACACTCTCACACACACTCTCACACACACACACATTCACTCTCACACACACACTCACACACACACTCTCACACTCTCATACTCTCACACACACACACTCACTCACACACACACACACTGACACTCACACTCACAAACACACACTGACGTCTACACTCTCTCACACACACACACACTCACAGACACACACACACTCACTTACACACTCTCACACACACACACACTCACAGACACACACAGATACAAACACTCATGCACAAACTCACACACATACACCCACTCTAACACACACACTCTCACACACGCACACATGCAGACACACACTCACACATACTCACACACACACACACACACACACACACACACACAGAAACACACACACTCACACACAATCTCACACTCACTCACACACCCGCAAATTCAAACACACCCACACTCACACACACACAAACATACAGACAAACACACTCGCACACGCACTCTCACACACACACACACACTCAGACTTACACACACACACACACAATCACACACACACAAACACTCACACACATACACTCACACACACACTCACAGACACACTCACACACACACAAACACACCTCAGACACAATCACTCAAACACATCCGCACACACACACACATACAAACACACACTGACACACAGACACTCACACAAACGCACACCTGCAAACACACTCACAAACACACACACTCACTCACAGACACACTCACAGACACACTCACACACACACAAACACACCTCACACACAATCACTCACACACACTCACACGCACACACAGACTCACACACACACACACACACACACACACACACACACGCACACACACACACACTCACACTCACAAGCACACACAAACACAGCTCACTTACAAACACTCACACACTCACACACACACTCTCACATGCACTCTCACACTCTCACACACACTCACATTCACTCTCACACACACACTCACACACACTCACACATTCAGGCACACACACACTCACACACACACACACACACACACACTCTCTCTCTCTCACACACACACTCTCACACACACACAGACTCTCACACGCCCACTCACACACACACTCACTCACACACACACTCAAACTCACACACACACACACACACACTCACACACACACACTCACACACACACTCTAACACACACACTCACACACTCACACACAGACACACTCACACACACACATACACAGACTCTCACACACACTCTCACAGACCAGACCCAGACACACACTCACACACACACATGCAAACACACACACTCATGCACACACTCACACACACACACCCTCTCACACACACACTCTCACACACGCACACATGCAAACACACTCACACACACACTCACACACATACACTCACACACACAGTCACTCACACAGTCACACACACACAAACGCACCTCACACGCAATCACTCACACACACACTCACGCTCACACACACACAAACACACACACAAACACACACACACTCACACAAACACACACACTCACGCACATACTCACACACACACACCCTCTCACACTCACACTCTCACACATGCACACATGCAAACACACTCACACACACACTCACACACATACACTCACACACACCGTCACACACACAGTCACACACACACAAACGCACCTCACACGCTCACACACACACAAACACACACAAACACACACACACTCACACAAACACACACACTCACACACATACTCACACACACACACACACACTCAGACAGACACACACACACACATGCACACACACTCACACACACACACTCACACACACACACACTCTCAAACACACACATTCACTCTCACACACACTCACACACAAACACTCTCACACACACACACAAATTCTCACACACACACACAAACACAGCTCACACATCACTCACACACAATCACACACACACACTCACACTCTCACACACACTCACACACTCACACACACACTCAATCACACACTCACACACACCCACAGAAACACACACACTCACACACTCGCACACTCACACA
>NC_140988.1:51438956-51446456 GCF_052327205.1 Somniosus microcephalus
CACACCCTCTCACACACACACTCTCACACACGCACACATGCAAACACACACACACACACTCACACACATACACTCACACACACAGTCACTCACACAGTCACACACAAACAAACGCACCTCACACGCAATCACTCACACACACACTCACGCTCACACACACACAAACACACACACAAACACACACACACTCACACAAACACACACACTCACGCACATACTCACACACACACACCCTCTCACACTCACACTCTCACACACGCACACATGCAAACACACTCACACACACACTCACACACATACACTCACACACACCGTCACACACACAGTCACACACACACAAATGCACCTCACACGCAATCACTCATGCTCACACACACACAAACACACACACAAACACACACACACTCACACAAACACACACACTCACACACATACTCACACACACACACACACACACACTCAGACAGACACACACACACACTTGCACACACACTCACACACACCCACTCACACACACACCCACTCTCAAACACACACATTCACTCTCACACACACTCACACACAAACACTCTCACACACACACACAAATTCTCACACACACACAAACACAGCTCACACACCACTCACACACAATCACACACATACACTCACATTCTCACACACACTCACACACTCACGCACACAATCTTACAAAACACTCACACTCTCACACACACACACACACTCACACACACACTCAATCACACACACACACTCACACACACCCACAGAAACACACACACTCACACACTCGCACTCACACGCACACACACACTCACTCACACATACACCCTCACACACACACACACACTCTCACACACAAACACACTCACAGACACACACACACACACACACACTTGCACACACAAACACTCATGCACACACTCACACACACACACACACTCTCACACACACACTCTCATAAAAGCACACCTGCAAACACACACACACACACTCACACACATACACTCACACACACACTCACATACACACTCACACACAATCACTCAAACACACTCACACACACACACTCACACTCACTCTCACACACAATCACACACACAATCACACACACACACACTCTCACACACACTCACACACTCTCAATTCACACACTCATTCACTCACACACACAATCAGAAACTCACACACACTCACACTCTCACACTCACACACACAAACTCACACACCCACACACACTCTCACACACACACAGATTCTCACACGCCCACTCACACACACACTCACACACACACACACTCAAACTCACACACACACACACACTCACACACACACACTCACACACTCTCACACACACTCACAAACACTCATTCACTCCCACACACACTCACACACAAACACTCTCTCTCACAAACACAAATTCTCACACACACTCACACACACAAACACAGCTCACACACTATCACTTACACACACTCTCACACACACTCACGCACACTCACTCACACACTCTGTCACACATACATTCACTCTCACATGCACACTCACACACTCACACATGCTCACACACATTCACACACATTCACACGCACACACTCACAAACACACACTCACAGTCATGCACACTCAGACTTACACACACACACACTCACACACACACACACTCACAGACTCTGTCACACATACATTCACTCTCACACACACTCACACACTCACACATGCTCACACACATTCACACACATTCACACACGCACTCACAAACACACACTCACAGTCACACACACACACACACTCACACACACTCACACACACACTCACATGCACTCACACACTCTCACACACACTCTCACACACACACACATTCACTCTCACACACACACTCACACACACACTCTCACACTCTCACACTCTCACACACACACACTCACTCACACACACACACACTGGCACTCACACTCAAAAACACACACTCATGTCCACACTCTCTCACACACACACACACTCACAGACACACACACACTCACTTACACACTCTCACACACACACACACTCACAGACACACACAGATACAAACACTCATGCACAAACTCACACACATACACCCACTCTAACACACACACTCTCACACACGCACACATGCAGACACACACTCACACTTACTCACACACACACACTCACACACACAGAAACACACACACTCACACACTCACTCACACACCCGCAAACTCAAACACACCCACACTCACACACACACAAACATACAGACAAACACACTCGCACATGCACTCTCACACACACACACACACACTCAGACTTACAAACACACACACACAATTACACACACACAAACACTCACACACATACACTCACACACACACTCACAGACACACTCACACACACACAAACGCACCTCAGACACAATCACTCAAACACATCCGCACACACACACACTTACACACACACACTGACACACACACACTCACACAAACGCACACCTGCAAACACACTCACAAACACACACACTCACTCACAGACACACTCACAGACACACTCACACGCACACACAGACTCACACACACACACACACACACACGCACACACACACACACTCACACTCACAAAGACACACAAACACAGCTCACCTACAAACACTCACACACTCACACACACACTCTCACATGCACTCTCACACTCTCACACACACTCACATTCACTCTCACACACACACTCACACACACTCTCACACACACACTCACACATTCACGCACACACAGACTCACACACACACACACACACACACACACTCTCTCTCACACACACACTCTCACACATGCACACATGCAAACACACTCACACACACACTCACACACATACACTCACACACACCGTCACACACACAGTCACACACACACAAACGCACCTCACACGCAATCACTCACACACACACTCACGCTCACACACACACAAACACACACACAAACACACACACACTCACACAAACACACACACTCACACACATACTCACACACACACACACACACTCAGACAGACACACACACACACTTGCACACACACTCACACACACCCACTCACACACACACACACTCTCAAACACACACATTCACTCTCACACACACTCACACACACACACAAATTCTCACACACACGCACAAACACGGCTCACCCATCACTCACACACAATCACACACACACACTCACAATCTCACACACACTCACACACTCACGCACACAATCTTACAAAACACTCACTCTCACACACACACACACTCACACACACACTCAATCACACACACACACTCACACACACCCACAGAAACACACACATTCACACACTCACACTCACACACACACTCACACACTCACTCACACACACACCCTCACACACACACACACACGCTCACACACAAACACACTCACAGACACACACACACACTTGCACACACAAACACTCATGCACACACTCACACACTCTCACACACACACTCTCACAAAAGCACACCTGCAAACACACTCACACACACACACACACACTCACACACATACACTCACACACACACTCACATACACACTCACACACAATCACTCACACACACACACTCACACTCACTCTCACACACACTCACACACACACAATCACACACACTCACACACTCTCACACACACTCACACACTCTCAATTCACACACTCATTCACTCACACACACAATCACAAACTCACACACACTCACACTCTCACACCCACACACACAAACTCACACACCCACACACACTCTCACACACACACAGACTCTCACACGCCCACTCACACACACACTCACTCACACACACACTCAAACTCACACACACACACACACACTCACACACACACACTCACACACACACTCTAACACACACACTCACACACTCACACACAGACACACTCACACACACACATACACAGACTCTCACGCACACTCTCACAGACCAGACCCAGACACACACTCACACACACACTCGCACACACATACACTCATGCACACACTCACACACACACCGCCTCTCACACACACACTCTCACACACACACACATGCAAACACACTCACACACACACTCACACACATACACTCACACACACAGTCACTCACACAGTCACACACACACAAACGCACCTCACACGCAATCACTCACACACACTCACACACACACACTCACACATACTCTCACACACACTCACAAACACACGCTCACACACATTCACACTCACACACACACTCTTACACACACACTCACACACACACACATGCACACACACACTCACTCACACTCACACACACACAAGCACACACATTCACACACCCACTCACAAACTCACACTCACACACACTCAGACTTACACACACACACACTCACACACACACAAACACGCACACAAACACACACACTCAAACACACACACACTCACACACACAAACATTCACGCGCACACTCACATACACACCCAATCTCATACACACACATTCACTCTCACACACACTCACACACAAACACTCTCACACACACACACAAATTCTCACACACACTCACACACACACACTCACACACACCCACTCTCACACACACACATTCACTCTCACACACACTCACACACAAACACTCTCACACACACACACACACAAATTCTCACACACACACACACACACACACACAAACACAGCTCACACAATCACTCACACGCAATCACACACACACACTCACACTCTCACACACACTCACGCACACAATCTTATACAACTCTCACACTCTCACACACTCACACACACTCACACACACCCACAGAAACACACAGACTCACACACTCACACTCACACACACACACTCATTCACACACACACCCTCACACACACACTCTCACACACAAGCACACTCACAGACACAGACACACACACACACACACTTGCACACACAAACTCTCATGCACACACTCACACACACACACACTCTCTCACATACACTCTCACAAAAGCACACCTGCAAACACACTCACACACACACACACTCACACACGTACTCTCACACACACACTCACATACACACTCACACACACAAACACACCTCACACACAATCACTCACACACACTCGCATACACACACTCACACACACTCTCACACACACTCACATACACACACTCACACACTCTCACACACTCTCACACACACCCTCATTCACTCTCACACACACAATCACAAACTCACACACACTCACACTCTCACACTCACACACACAAACTCTCACACACACACAAACACACTGTCACACACACAGAGTCTCTCACACGCCCACTCACACACACACTCACTCACATACACACACTTAAACTCACACACACACACACTCACACACACACACTCACACACACACACACACTCACACACATACACTCACACACACACTCACATACACACTCACACACAATCACTCACACACACACACTCACACTCACTCTCACACACACTCACACACACACAATCACACACACTCACACACTCTCACACACACTCACACACTCTCAATTCACACACTCATTCACTCACACACACAATCACAAACTCACACACACTCACACTCTCACACCCACACACACAAACTCACACACCCACACACACTCTCACACACACACAGACTCTCACACGCCCACTCACACACACACTCACTCACACACACACTCAAACTCACACACACACACACACACACACTCACACACACACACTCACACACACACTCTTACACACGCACTCACACACTCACGCACAGACACACTCACACACACACACACTCACGCACAGACACACTCACAGACACAAGCACACACACTCACAAACACATTCTCACAAACACTCAGATTTACACACACACACACACACACACTCACAGAAACACACTCACACGCACACACAAACACAGCTCACACACAAACACACACACTCACACACACACTCACACGCACACTCTCACACACACACACCCTCACACACACTCACACGCACACTCTCACACACACACACACACACCCTCACACACACACACACTCAGACAGACACACACACACTCACCCATACACACACAAACATTCACACACACACTCACATACACACTCACTCTCACACACACACTCTCATACACACACACACGCACATACACTCATACATACACACAGACACATACTCTCACACACACTCACACACACACGCTCACACACATTCACAGACACACTCACACACACACTCTTACACACACACTCACACACTCACACACACACACACACTCACACACACACACACTCACACACACACAAAGACACACCTCACACACAATCACTCACACACACTCACACACACACTCACACTCACACACACACAAACACACACACAAACACACACACACACACACTCACACACTCACACACACACTCTCACACACACACACCCTCACACACACACACACACTCAGACAGACACACACACACTCATCATACACACACAAACATTCACACACACACTCACATACACACCCACTCTCACACGCACACTCTCATACACACACACACACACACATACACTCATACATACACACAGACACTCATACACACACACTCTCACACACACATGCAGACACAGATTCACATACATACACTCATAAACACACTCAAACACACACTCACAAGCTCACTCACACACACACACACACTCTCACACACACTCACAAACACTCACACACACACATTCACTCCCACACACACTCACACACAAACACTCTCTCTCACAAACACAAATTCTCACACACACTCACACACACAAACACAGCTCACACACAATCACTTACACACACTCTCACACACACACACACTCACTTACACACTCTGTCACACATACATTCACTCTCACACACACACTCACACACTCACACATGCTCATACACACACTTTTACACACACACTCACACACTCACACTCACAAGCACACACATTCACACACACACACACTCACAAACACACACTCACAGTCACACACACTCAGACTTACACACACACACACTCACACACACACTCACAGAAACACACTCACACTCACTCACACACACACTCACATGCACTCACACACTCTCACACACACTCCCACACACACACACATTCACTCTCACACACACACTCACACACACACTCTCACACTCACACACACACATACTCACACACACACACACTCTCACACACACTCACAAACACTCTCACACACACACATTCACTCCCACACACACTCACACACAAACACTCTCTCTCACAAACACAAATTCTCACACACACTCACACACACAAACACAGCTCACACACAATCACTTACACACACTCTCACACACACACACACACACTCACTCACACACTCTGTCACACATACATTCACTCTCACACACACACTCACACACTCACACATGCTCATACACACAC
>NC_140988.1:51456456-51458956 GCF_052327205.1 Somniosus microcephalus
TCAAACTCACACACACACACACACTCACACACACACACACTCATACACACACTCTCACACACTCACTCAGACACAGACACACACTCACACACATACACACACTCGCACACACACACACACTCATGCACACACTCACACACACCCCCTCTCACACACACACTCTCACACACACACACATGCAAACACACTCACACACACACTCACACACATACACTCACCCACACGGTCACACACACAGTCACACATACTCTCACACACACCCACACACACATGCTCACACACATTCACACACACACTCACACACACACTCTTATACACACACTCACACACTCACACACACACTCACACACACTCACTCACACACACACTCACACACACAAGCACACACACTCACAAACAAACTCTCACAAACACTCAGACATACACACTCACACACACACTCACAGAAACACACTCACACGCACACACAAACACAGCTCACACACAAACTCTCACACACACTCATGCACATGCACTCACACACACTCACACACACACACACACAAACACACCTCACACACAATCACTCACACACACTCACACACACACACACACACATTCACACGCACACAAACGCGCACACAAACACACACACTCACACACACACACACACTCACACACACACTCTGACACACACACTCTCATACACACACACACACGCACATACACTCATACATACACACAGACACTCATACACACACACTCTCACACACACATGCAGACACACATTCACATACATACACTCATAAACACACTCAAACACACACTCACAAGCTAACTCACACACACACGCTCACACACTCTCACACACACTCACAAACACTCTCACACACACACATTCACTACCACACACACTCACACACAAACACTCTCTCTCACAAACACAAATTCTCACATACACACACACACACACACAAACACAGCTCACACACAATCACTTACACGCACTCTCACACACACACATACACACTCACTCACACACTCTCTCACATACATTCACTCTCACACACACACTCACTCACACACTCACACTCACACATTCACAGGCACACACATTCACACACACACACTCACAAACACACACTCACAGTCACACACACTCAGACTTACACACACACACACTCACACACACACTCACATGCACTCACACACTCTCACACACACTCTCACACACTCACATTCACTCTCACAGATACTCACAAACAAACACTCTCACACACACACACTCTCACACACACACAAACACAGCTCACACACAATCACTGACACACACTCACACATACACACTCTCACACACACTCACTCACACACTCTCTCACACATGCATTCACTCTCATGCACACACTCACACACACATATTCACACTCACACACACATATTCACCCTCACACACACACTCACACACGCACAGACACACACTCACACACACACACACAAACACACCTCACACACAATCACTCACACACTCGCACACACACTCACACACACTCTCACACACACTCACACGCATAAACTCCCACACATTCACACACACACACTCACACAGACACTCTTACACACACACTCACACACTCACATACACATACACACTCACACACACACACTCGCACACACACTCTCACAAACACACACACTCAGACTTACACACACACACACACTCACACTCACATACACACACTCACACACACACACTCACACACACACTCACACACACACACTCACACGCACACACAAACACAGCTCACCCAAAAACTCTCACACACTCACTCACACACTCTCTCACATACTTTCACTCTCACACACACACTCACTCACACACTCACACTCACACACTCACAGGCACACACATTCACACACACACACACACACTCACAAACACACACTCACAGTCACACACACTCAGACTTACACACACACACACTCACACACTCACATGCACTCACACACTCTCACACACTCACATTCACTCTCACAGATACTCACAAACAAACACTCTCACACACACACACTCTCACACACACACAAACACAGCTCACACACAATCACTGACACACACTCACACATACACACTCTCACACACACTCACTCACACACTCTCTCATACATACATTCACTCTCATGCACACACTCACACACACATATTCACACTCACACACACATATTCACCCTCACACACACACTCACACATGCACAGACACTCACTCACACACACACACACAAACACACCTCACACACAATCACTCACACACTCGCACACACACTCACACACACTCTCACACACACTCACACGCATAAACTCCCACACATTCACACACACACACACTCACACAGACACTCTTACACACACACTCACACACTCACATACACATACACACTCACACACACACACACTCGCGCACACACTCTCACAAACACACACACTCAGACTTACACACACACACACACTCACACAAACACACAC
>NC_140988.1:51463956-51491456 GCF_052327205.1 Somniosus microcephalus
GACACACACACTCACAAACACACACTCACGTCCACACTCTCACACACACACACTCACACTCACACACCCACTCTAACACACACTCTCACACACACACACATGCACACACACACTCACACTTACTCACACACACACTCACACACACAGAAACACACACACTCACACACAATCTCACACTCACTCACACACCCGCAAACTCAAACACACCCACACACACACACACACAAACATACAGACAAACACACTCGCACACACACTCTCACACACACACACACTCAGACTTACACCCACACACACACATCACACACACACAAACACTCACACACATACACTCACACACACACTCACAGACACACTCACACACATACACACCCACACACACTCACAGACACACACACACACGCACACAAACACACCTCACACCCAATCACTCACACACATTCACACACACACTCACACACACTCTCACACACACTCACACACTCCCATACATTCACACACACACGCTCACACAGACACTCTTACACACTCACACACACACACAATCAAACACACACACACTCACACACACACTCTCACAAACACACACACTCAGACTTACACACACACACACACACTCACACAAACACACACACACTCACACACACATACACACACTCACACACACACACTCACACACACACTCACACGCACACACAAACACAGCTCACCCACAAACACTCACACTCTCACACACACACCCACAACTCACGCACACACACACACACTCTCACAAACACACATTCACTCACACTCACACACTCACACACTCACTCACACACTCACACACATACTCACACACACACTCACACACTCACATACATACACACTCACTCACGCACACATATGCTGACACTCACACACACTAATGCACACACTCACACACAAACACACATTCACACTCACACACACATGCACACTCACACACACACACTCTCACACACACTCACACACATATTCACTCTCACATACACACTCTCAAACACACACTCACACACACACAAACACACCTCACACACAGTCACACACACACACTCAAATGCACACATTCTCACACAAACACACACACAAACACGCTCACACACAGACACACTCTCACACACATGCATTCATGCTCACACACACACAACTTCACACACTCACACACACACTCACATACTCATTCACAGATACACACACTCACACCCACACTCAGTCACTCACTCACACACACATTCTCGCACACACACACTCACACACGCACACACACACTCACTCACACACGCACTCACACACACACTCTCACACACACACTCTCATACACACACACACACGCACATACACTCATACATACACACAGACACTCATACACACACACTCTCACACACACATGCAGACACACATTCACATACATACACTCATAAAAACACTCAAACACACACTCACAAGCTCACTCACACACACACGCTCACAGACTCTCACACACACTCACAAACACTCTCACACACACACATTCACTACCACACACACTCACACACAAACACTCTCTCTCACAAACACAAATTCTCACATACACACACACACACACAAACACAGCTCACACACAATCACTTACACGCACTCTCACACACACACATACACACTCACTCACACACTCTCTCACATACATTCACTCTCACACACACACTCACTCACACACTCACACTCACACACTCACAGGCACACACATTCACACACACACACTCACAAACACACACTCACAGTCACACACACTCAGACTTACACACACACACACTCACACACACTCACACACACACTCACATGCACTCACACACTCTCTCACACACTCTCACACACTCACATTCACTCTCACAGATACTCACAAACAAACACTCTCACACACACACACTCTCACACACACACAAACACAGCTCACACACAATCACTGACACACACTCACACATACACACTCTCACACACACTCACTCACACACTCTCTCACACATACATTCACTCTCATGCACACACTCACACACACATATTCACACTCACACACACATATTCACCCTCACACACACACTCACACACGCACAGACACTCACTCACACACACACACACAAACACACCTCACACACAATCACTCACACACTCGCACACACACTCACACACACTCTCACACACACTCACACGCATAAACTCCCACACATTCACACACACACACTCACACAGACACTCTTACACACACACTCACACACTCACATACACACTCACACTCACATACACACACTCACACACACACACACACACACACACTCACACACACACACTCACACGCACACACAAACACAGCTCACCCAGAAACTCTCACACACTCACACACACACACTCTCACACACACACCCACAACTCACACACACACACATTCACTCCCACACGCACTCACGCACAAACACTCTCTCTCACAAACACAAATTCTCACATACACACACAAACACAGCTCACACACAATCACTTACACACACTCTCACACACACACACACATACACACTCACTCACACACTCTCTCACATACATTCACTCTCACACACACACTCACACACGCTCACACACATTCACACACACTCTTACATATACACTCACACACTCACATGCACACACACACACACACACACACTCACTCACACACTCACACTCACACACTCACAGGCACACACATTCACACACCCACAATCACAAACACACACTCACAGTCACACACACTCAGACTTACACACACACACACTCACACACACACTCACACGCACTCACACACTCTCACACACACTCTCACACACACACACATTCACTCTCACACACACACTCACACACACATATTCACACACACACACACTCTCACACACACACTCACACACTCTCTCACACACTCTCACACACACACATTCACTCTCACAGATACTCACAAACAAACACTCTCTCACACACATACTCTCAAACACACACAAACACAGCTCACACACAATCACTGACACACACTCACACATACACACTCTCACACACACTCACTCACACACTCTCACACATACATTCACTCTCACGCACACACTCACACACACATATTCACACACACACACACATATTCACCCTCACACACACTCACACTCTCACACACTCACACACACTCACTCACACACACACACACTCACTCACACACACACACTGACACTCACACTCACAAACACACACTCACATCCACACACACACACTCACACTCACACACCCACTCTAACACACACACTCTCACACACGCACACATGCACACACACACTCACACTTACTCACACACATACTCACGCACACAGAAACACACACACTCACACACAATCTCACACTCACTCACACACCCGCAAACTCAAACACACCCACACACACACAAACATACAGACAAACACACTCGCACACACACCCTCACACACACACACACTCAGACTTACACACACACACACACACTCACACACACACAAACACTCACACACATACACTCACACACACACTCACAGACACACTCACACACATACACTCACACACACACTCACAGACACACTCACACACACAAACACACCTCACACACAATCACTCACACACACTCACACACACACTCACACACACTCTCACACACACTCACACGCACACACTCCCACACATTCACACACACACACTCACACAGACACTCTTACACACACACTCACACACTCACACACACACACACACTCAAACACACACACACTCACACACACACTCTCACAAATGCACACACTCAGACTTACACACACGCACACACACACTCACACAAACACACACACACACTTACACTCACATACACACACTCACACACACACACTCACACACACACACACGCACACACAAACACAGCTCACCCACAAACACTCACACACTCACACTCTCACACACAGACCCACAACTCACACACACACACACTCACTCTCACAAACACACATTCACTCACACTCACACACTCACTCACAGACTCACACACACACTCGCACATGCACACTCTCACACACACTCACACTCACACACTCACATACACACTCACTCACACACACATATGCTCACGCTCACACTCACTAATGCACACACTCACACACACACACACATTCACACTCACACACACACTCTCACACACACTCACACACATATTCACTCTCACATACACACACCCTCAAACACACACTCACACACTCACACACACACAAACACAGCTCACACACAATCACTTACACACACTCTCACACACACACATACACTCACTCACACACTCTCTCACATACATTCACTCACACACACACACTCATACACACACACGCTCACACACATTCACACACACACTCTTACATACACACTCACACACTCACACACACTCACACACACACTCACTCACACACTCACACTCACAGGCACACACATTCACACACACACACTCACAAACACACACTCACAGTCACACACACTCAGACTTACACACACACACACACTCACACACACTCACACACACACTCACGCACTCACACACACACATTCACTCTCACACACACACTCACACACACACACACATACTCACACACACGCTCACACACTCTCTCACACACTCTCACACACACACATTCACTCTCACAGATACTCACAAACAAACACTCACACACACACACTCTCACACACACAAACACAGCTCACACACAATCACTGACACACACTCACACATACACACTCTCACACACACTCACTCACACACTCTCTCACACATACATTCACTCTCATGCACACACTCACACACACATATTCACACTCACAAACACATATTCACCCTCACACACACTCACACTCTCACACACGCACAGACACTCACTCACACACACACAAACACACCTCACACACAATCACTCACACACTCACACACACACTCACACAGCCTCTCACACACACTCACACGCACACACTCCCACACATTCACACACACACACTCACACAAACACTCTTACACACACACTCACACACACACACACACACTCACACACACACACAGACTCGCACACACACTCTCACACACACACACTCAGACTTACACACACACACGCACATTCACACAAACACACACACTCACACTCACTTACACACACTCACACACACACACTCACACACACACTCACACGCACACACAAACACAGCTCACCCACAAACTCTCACACACTCACACACACACCCACAACTCACACACACACACATTCACTCCCACACACACTCACGCACAAACACCCTCTCTCACAAACACAAATTCTCACATACACACACACACAAACACAGCTCACACACAATCACTTACACACACTCTCACACACACACACATACACACTCACTCACACACTCTCTCACATACATTCACTCTCTCACACACACTCACACACGCTCACACACATTCACACACACTCACACACTCACTCACACACACACTCACAGGCACACACATTCACACACACACACTCACAAACACACACACACACTCACACACACTCACACGCACTCACACACTCTCACACACACTCTCACACACACACACATTCACTCTCACACACACACTCACACACACACAAACACAGCTCACACGCAATCACTGACACAAACTCACACATACACTCTCACACACACACTCTCACACGTACATTCACTCTCACGCACACACTCACACACATATTCACACTCACATGCACATATTCACCCTCACACACACTCACACTCTCACACATGCACACACACTCACTCACACACACACACTCACTCACACACACACACTGACACACACACTCACAAACACACACTCACGTCCACACTCTCTCACACACACACTCACACTCACACACCCACTCTAACACACACTCTCACACACACACACATGCACACACACTCACACTTACTCACACACACACTCACACACACAGAAACACACACACTCACACACAATCTCACACTCAATCACACACCCGCAAACTCAAACACACCCACACACACACACACACAAACATACAGACAAACACACTCGCACACACACTCTCACACACACACACACTCAGACTTACACCCACACACACACATCACACACACACAAACACTCACACACATACACTCACACACACACTCACAGACACACTCACACACATACACACCCACACACACTCACAGACACACACACACACGCACACAAACACACCTCACACCCAATCACTCACACACATTCACACACACACTCACACACACTCTCACACACACTCACAAGCACACACTCCCATACATTCACACACACACACTCACACAGACACTCTTACACACACACTCACACACTCACACACACACACACACTCAAACACACACACACTCACACACACACTCTCACAAACACACACACTCAGACTTACACACACACACTCACACAAACACACACACACTCACACACACATACACACACTCACACACACACACTCACACACACACTCACACGTGTTAAGTATGTGTATTGTATTGAACAATTAACACAAAGACTTAAACATATAACTCAAACAGGCCTTTACTGGTTGGAGGTAGGGACTGCACATAGGTCTTTACTTCATGCCCACAGGCGGGAACTGAGGGGGATCAGTACCCACAGTACTATTTATACCCCTATGGCCAGGAGTGGTATTGCGTATCAGTACGCCCAACAAGTAGTGCAGTCCTGTCCATAGGTTCAAAGTAGCACACATATTACATACACAACATTCCTCCCTTCCTAGCTTTACAGTCATCTCCCCATTTAACATAACGTAATAACATATATACATATATAACTTCAGGTTTACATAACAGAATAACATAGATACATAGATAACTTCATGTCAAAAACAGTTCACAGATTCAATCTCTGTGGTGTAGTCGGTTCACGTTGCTAGAGTGACTCATTCAATAGTCCTTCCATGGATTTAACAGTTTGAACTTCCGAACTGAATTGGCTCCGTTCGGAGGGACCACGTGTGTGATCTGGTAGAGGTGATAATGGTTCAGATGGGTCATCTTCTGTTTTTACTTTTCCTTTTCTGCTTCTTGGAGACTCTCTGGGCTCCATTGTCAGCTGCCACAGCTGCCAGCTGCATGCGCAGTTCCTCCTTCTCTTCCTCCTGTTTCCGTCGTAGAGCCAGCTTCTCCCGATGTTCCGTAGACTTTTGGTGCTCCTCCATGATTTCTGCACTTTGGGAGTCGAAGTTACAAGCTGGGCAGGACAGGACATCGTAATATTCGGTGTCGTCCTGAGCTAGACCAGTGAGAGGGTCGTCTATTTCCTCCATACCCAGCTGGACGTTAGCCAGCTCTTGTTCCAAATCCAGACATCTTTCCTGAAGAGACTTCTTCATGTGTACCTCTGCATCCAGCTTTTTCTGGGCTTTCAGCAAGTCGTTTACTAGTGACCTCATTTGTGATTTTAATACTTCAACTTCCTTTGGAGATTGATTGATCGGACTATGCAATCCCTCTACCGGAGCAGCTGTTTCAGCGGTCTGTTGTTCTACGTTGACGTGAGTCAGCGTACTTTTGGCATCCAAGGGCTGCTCTGTTGCAGTCATCTCAGTCTGTGTTGCCACCTCAGCTCTTCCAATAACCTTTGAGAGCTCCGAACCCCTTTCGTTTGAATATTGAAGTTCATGTTCAAGTTTTTCCCATTTCAGAGTCCTGTCCTTCAGCATATGCAGGAGTTGGCTGACCGTTAACTCCTCTGACATCAGACGTTTTGTGTGCTCCTGCTCCATTTTCTCCATCAGCTGCTTCTGTTGTCTTTCCAGATTCTCCAACTCTATATCAAAGAACTCTTTCGTTGCATTCAACTCTTGCTCAAAACGGCGAAGCATTTGTTTTAATTGCTGTTGTAGTTTGAAATGGAGTTGAGTTCGAGCCCGGTGTCCCTCAGAAATGGGCACATCAGTAGACTTGCCAGACTCAGAATCCACAGTTAAACTATGTTGTTGTTGCTCAGTGGAATTCTGTGCTGAAACTTTGTCTTTTGCACCTGAGTTGGGCTTACCATCATCCGTTCCAGAGTCTGGGCCGACTATCTTCACCGAGTTCTCACTCGTTATTGTTTGTAGGAAATGCCAGTCCATATTCATTTTCCTAATCCACTCCCGTCCTAGTAGTGGAGGACCTCCTTCAGATATCACATATAAGTCCATTATTTGACTGTCTTCACCCTTGTGGACCACTGCAACCTCTATTTTCCCGATGGGGTACACTCTTTGCCCCGTGTATGTTTTCAATATAATCCCCGTATCCTGTAGGGGAATATGCTGGAATAACTTTCCGTAATCTTTCTTATTTATGACCGTCAATGCCGATCCAGTGTCCAATTCCAGTTTTACTTGGACTCCTTCTATCTGAAGAGTGACCCAAATTGTCTGGAGGTCTGCACCCTTACCAGCGTTGAGTACTCTTAAGCTAGCCAGTTCATTACAGCTTAAGCTAGCCAGTTCATTACTGCTAGCATCTGAATTGGACTCCTGTTCGGCCACCTTGTGTACCTTTGCGTATTTTCCTTGCGGTGACTTCTTGTTGCTGGTCTTCTTCCCTGACCTGCATACTCTAGCTATATGTCCAAGCCTACCACAAGTTCTACATTCTTGGTTTTTAAACCAACACTGGTTCTGATCATGCGTTGTCTTTCCACAACGATAACATTTGCCAGAACTCACACCCAATTTGTGTGCACTGAGCTCCGGTGACCGTAGCTGCATTACTGCCGTGCCTCTCGCTGCGGCTTCGTGTGCTGCTGCCATAGTGACCGCCTTCTCAAGCGTCAGCTCATTCTCCTCGAGCAGTCGCTTTTGTGTATCCTGTTTAAATAAACCACACACAAATTTGTCTCGTAGTGCATCTGTCAATCCCGTTCCAAACTGGCAATATTTCGCTAATTTACGCAATTCCAGCAAATATTCAGCATTGCTTTCATGCTGTAGCTGCCTTCTGTCGTAAAATTTAAATCGTTCCGCTAGCATCAGCGGCGTGGGGTTTAGATGATCTTTCAGGACAGTAACAATCTCATCGAACGTCTTATCCGCCGGTTCATCTGGTGATAACAGGTGTTTCAATTGCCCGTACGTCTTCGCACCCATTAAATTTAATAATGTTAGAGCTTTATCTTGGTCACGAATTTTATTGGCCTTACAATAATTTTTTACTCTTTCAACATATATGGCCCAATCTTCGAGGTCACTATCAAAGGTACTAATATTCCCGTGTTTAGGCATTGTAGATTTGCAATTTCTCAGATTTTATTTTCTTTACTTGTTATCAAAGATGGCGGCTTCCCGCTCTTGCCGTCGTCCTCCGCCCACAAAATGGCGGTTTTCCCGCGCTTGGCGGTCTTCACCCGTCCCCCGACGCCGTCTCCCTTCAGCCCTCGAGTGCGGCCCTTATCTTCGCCGCGATCGATACGCGACTCTCGCACCTTGAGCTTCTGCAGCCGCCGCGCCTTTCAGTCCGAGTGCGGCTCTTATCTTTGGTCCCGATCGCTGGCCCGGCTGCGCCCCTCACTTCAAAGCGGCCCGGCCCTTATCTGCCGATCGCTATCGCCCTACCTCTCTCTCTTCCCCAGTCCTGTCTTTACTCCGGTTCACAAGCTGATGGAGGCTTCAGGGTCCTAATGCCTGTCGCTTCCAGTCGCTGGAAGCTGTCAGGATTTCTGCTGCCCTTCAGTTTTGAGTGGGGTGTTGAGGATTGAAACCTCTCTTCAACGTCCTGTCTTTGGACGAAGCCACCTGGAATAACTGCCGCAGGGTAAGAGCCTGACTCATCGCCAGTGTTAAGTATGTGTATTGTATTGAACAATTAACACAAAGACTTAAACGTATAACTCAAACAGGCCTTTACTGGTTGGAGGTAGGGACTGCACATAGGTCTTTACTTCATGCCCACAGGCGGGAACTGAGGGGGATCAGTACCCACAGTACTATTTATACCCCTATGGCCAGGAGTGGTATTGCGTATCAGTACGCCCAACAAGTAGTGCAGTCCTGTCCATAGGTTCAAAGTAGCACACATATTACATACACAACAACACGCACACACAAACACAGCTCACCCACAAACACTCACACACTCACACTCTCACACACACACCCACAACTCACGCACACACACACTCACTCTCACAAACACACATTCACTCACACTCACACACTCACACACTCACTCACACACTCACACACATACTCACACACACACTCACACACTCACATACATACACACTCACTCACGCACACATATGCTGACACTCACACACACTAATGCACACACTCACACACAAACACACATTCACACTCACACACACATGCACACTCACACACACACACTCTCACACACACTCACACACATATTCACTCTCACATACACACTCTCAAACACACACTCACACACACACAAACACACCTCACACACAATCACTCACACACTCGCACACACACTCACACACACTCTCACACACACTCACACGCATAAACTCCCACACATTCACACACACACACTCACACAGACACTCTTACACACACACTCACACACTCACATACACATACACACTCACACACACACACTCGCACACACACTCTCACAAACACACACACTCAGACTTACACACACACACACACTCACACTCACATACACACACTCTCACACACACACACACACACACACTCACACACACACACTCACACGCACACACAAACACAGCTCACCCAGAAACTCTCACACACTCACACACACACACTCTCACACACACACCCACAACTCACACACACACACATTCACTCCCACACGCACTCACGCACAAACACTCTCTCTCACAAACACAAATTCTCACATACACACACAAACACAGCTCACACACAATCACTTACACACACTCTCACACACACACACACATACACACTCACTCACACACTCTCTCACATACATTCACTCTCACACACACACTCACACACGCTCACACACATTCACACACACTCTTACATATACACTCACACACTCACATGCACACACACACACACACACACTCACTCGCACACTCACACTCACACACTCACAGGCACACACATTCACACACCCACACTCACAAACACACACTCACAGTCACACACACTCAGACTTACACACACACACACTCACACACACTCACACACACACTCACACGCACTCACACTCTCACACACACTCTCACACACACACACATTCACTCTCACACACACACTCACACACACATATTCACACACACACACACTCTCACACACACACTCACACACTCTCTCACACACTCTCACACACACACATTCACTCTCACAGATACTCACAAACAAACACTCTCTCACACACATACTCTCAAACACACACAAACACAGCTCACACACAATCACTGACACACACTCACACATACACACTCTCACACACACTCACTCACACACTCTCACACATACATTCACTCTCACGCACACACTCACACACACATATTCACACACACACACACATATTCACCCTCACACACACTCACACTCTCACACACTCACACACACTCACTCACACACACACACACTCACTCACACACACACACTGACACTCACACTCACAAACACACACTCACATCCACACACACACACTCACACTCACACACCCACTCTAACACACACACTCTCACACACGCACACATGCACACACACACTCACACTTACTCACACACATACTCACGCACACAGAAACACACACACTCACACACAATCTCACACTCACTCACACACCCGCAAACTCAAACACACCCACACACACACAAACATACAGACAAACACACTCGCACACACACCCTCACACACACACACACTCAGACTTACACACACACACACACACTCACACACACACAAACACTCACACACATACACTCACACACACACTCACAGACACACTCACACACATACACTCACACACACACTCACAGACACACTCACACACACAAACACACCTCACACACAATCACTCACACACACTCACACACACACTCACACACACTCTCACACACACTCACACGCACACACTCCCACACATTCACACACACACACTCACACAGACACTCTTACACACACACTCACACACTCACACACACACACACTCAAACACACACACACTCACACACACACTCTCACAAATGCACACACTCAGACTTACACACACACACACACACACTCACACAAACACACACACACACTTACACTCACATACACACACTCACACACACACACTCACACACACACACTCACACGCACACACAAACACAGCTCACCCACAAACACTCACACACTCACACTCTCACACACAGACCCACAACTCACACACACACACACTCACTCTCACAAACACACATTCACTCACACTCACACACTCACTCACAGACTCACACACACACTCACACACACACTCACACATGCACACTCTCACACACACACTCACACACACACTCACACACTCACATACACACTCACTCACACACACATATGCTCACGCTCACACTCACTAATGCACACACTCACACACACACACACATTCACACTCACACACACACACTCTCACACACACTCACACACATATTCACTCTCACATACACACACCCTCAAACACACACTCACACACTCACACACACACAAACACAGCTCACACACAATCACTTACACACACTCTCACACACACACATACACACTCACTCACACACTCTCCCGCATACATTCACTCACACACACACACTCATACACACACACGCTCACACACATTCACACACACACTCTTACATACACACTCACACACTCACACACACTCACACACACACTCACTCACACACTCACACTCACAGGCACACACATTCACACACACACACTCACAAACACACACTCACAGTCACACACACTCAGACTTACACACACACACACACTCACACACACTCACACACACACTCACGCACTCACACACTCTCACACACACACATTCACTCTCACACACACACTCACACACACACACACATACTCACACACACGCTCACACACACTCACACACTCTCTCACACACTCTCACACACACACATTCACTCTCACAGATACTCACAAACAAACACTCACACACACACACTCTCACACACACAAACACAGCTCACACACAATCACTGACACACACTCACACATACACACTCTCACACACACTCACTCACACACTCTCTCACACATACATTCACTCTCATGCACACACTCACACACACATATTCACACTCACAAACACATATTCACCCTCACACACACACTCACACTCTCACACACGCACAGACACTCACTCACACACACACAAACACACCTCACACACAATCACTCACACACTCACACACACACTCACACAGCCTCTCACACACACTCACATGCACACACTCCCACACATTCACACACACACACTCACACAAACACTCTTACACACACACTCACACACTCACACACACACACACACACTCTCACACACACACAGACTCGCACACACACTCTCACAAACACACACACTCAGACTTACACACACACACGCACATTCACACAAACACACACACACTCACACTCACTTACACACACTCACACACACACTCACACACACACTCACACGCACACACAAACACAGCTCACCCACAAACTCTCACACACTCACACACACACCCACAACTCACACACACACACATTCACTCCCACACACACTCACGCACAAACACCCTCTCTCACAAACACAAATTCTCACATACACACACACACACACAAACACAGCTCACACACAATCACTTACACACACTCTCACACACACACACATACACACTCACTCACACACTCTCTCACATACATTCACTCTCTCACACACACTCACACACGCTCACACACATTCACACACACTCACACACTCACTCACACACACACTCACAGGCACACACATTCACACACACACACTCACAAACACACACACACACTCACACACACTCACACACACACTCACACGCACTCACACACTCTCACACACACTCTCACACACACACACATTCACTCTCACACACACACTCACACACACACAAACACAGCTCACACGCAATCACTGACACAAACTCACACATACACACTCTCACACACACACTCTCACATGTACATTCACTCTCACGCACACACTCACACACACATATTCACACTCACATGCACATATTCACCCTCACACACACTCACACTCTCACACATGCACACACACTCACTCACACACACACACTCACTCACACACACACACTGACACACACACTCACAAACACACACTCACGTCCACACTCTCTCACACACACACACTCACACTCACACACCCACTCTAACACACACTCTCACACACACACACATGCACACACACACTCACACTTACTCACACACACACTCACACACACAGAAACACACACACTCACACACAATCTCACACTCACTCACACACCCGCAAACTCAAACACACCCACACACACACACACACAAACATACAGACAAACACACTCGCACACACACTCTCACACACACACACACTCAGACTTACACCCACACACACACATCACACACACACAAACACTCACACACATACACTCACACACACACTCACAGACACACTCACACACATACACACCCACACACACTCACAGACACACACACACACGCACACAAACACACCTCACACCCAATCACTCACACACATTCACACACACACTCACACACACTCTCACACACACTCACACGCACACACTCCCATACATTCACACACACACACTCACACAGACACTCTTACACACACACTCACACACTCACACACACACACACACTCAAACACACACACACTCACACACACACTCTCACAAACACACACACTCAGACTTACACACACACACTCACACAAACACACACACACTCACACACACATACACACACTCACACACACACACTCACACACACACTCACATGCACACACAAACACAGCTCACCCACAAACACTCACACACTCACACTCTCACACACACACCCACAACTCACGCACACACACACTCACTCTCACAAACACACATTCACTCACACTCACACACTCACACACTCACTCACACACTCACACACATACTCACACACACACTCACACACTCACATACATACACACTCACTCACGCACACATATGCTGACACTCACACACACTAATGCACACACTCACACACAAACACACATTCACACTCACACACACATGCACACTCACACACACACACTCTCACACACACTCACACACATATTCACTCTCACATACACACTCTCAAACACACACTCACACACACACAAACACACCTCACACACAGTCACACACACACACTCAAATGCACACATTCTCACACAAACACACACACAAACACGCTCACACACAGACACACTCTCACACACATGCATTCATGCTCACACACACACAACCTCACACACTCACACACACACTCACATACTCATTCACAGATACACACACTCACACCCACACTCAGTCACTCACTCACACACACACTCTCGCACACACACACTCACACATGCACACACTCACTCACTCACACACGCACTCACACACACACTCTCACACACACACTCTCATACACACACACACATGCACATACACTCATACATACACACAGACACTCATACACACACACTCTCACACACCCATGCAGACACACATTCACATACATACACTCATAAACACACTCAAACACACACTCACAAGCTCACTCACACACACACGCTCACACACTCTCACACACACTCACAAACACTCTCACACACACACATTCACTACCACACACACTCACACACAAACACTCTCTCTCACAAACACAAATTCTCACATACACACACACACACACACAAACACAGCTCACACACAATCACTTACACACACTCTCACACACACACATACACACTCACTCACACACTCTCTCACATACTTTCACTCTCACACACACACTCACTCACACACTCACACTCACACACTCACAGGCACACACATTCACACACACACACTCACAAACACACACTCACAGTCACACACACTCAGACTTACACACACACACACTCACACACACTCACACACACACTCACATGCACTCACACACTCTCACACACTCACATTCACTCTCACAGATACTCACAAACAAACACTCTCACACACACACACTCTCACACACACACAAACACAGCTCACACACAATCACTGACACACACTCACACATACACACTCTCACGCACACTCACTCACACACTCTCTCATACATACATTCACTCTCATGCACACACTCACACACACATATTCACACTCACACACACATATTCACACTCACACACACACTCACACATGCACAGACACTCACTCACACACACACACACAAACACACCTCACACACAATCACTCACACACTCGCACACACACTCACACACACTCTCACACACACTCACACGCATAAACTCCCACACATTCACACACACACACACTCACACAGACACTCTTACACACACACTCACACACTCACATACACATACACACTCACACACACACACACTCGCGCACACACTCTCACAAACACACACACTCAGACTTACACACACACACACACTCACACAAACACACACACACTCACTCACATACACACACTCACACACACACACTCACACACACACTCACACACACACACTCACACGCACACACAAACACAGCTCACCCACAAACTCTCACACACTCACACACACACACTCTCACACACACACCCACAACTCACACACACACACATTCACTCCCACACACACTCACGCACAAACACTCTCTCTCACAAACACAAATTCTCACATACACACACAAACACAGCTCACACACAATCACTTACACACACTCTCACACACACACACATACACACTCACTCACACACTCTCTCACATACATTCACTCTCACACACACACTCACACACTCACACACGCTCACACACATTCACACACACTCTTACATATAAACTCACACACTCACACACACACACACACACACACACACTCACTCACACACTCACACTCACACACTCACAGGCACACACATTCACACACCCACACTCACAAACACACACTCACAGTCACACACACTCAGACTTACACACACACACACACTCACACACACTCACACACACACTCACACGCACTCACACACTCTCACACACACTCTCACACACACACACATTCACTCTCACACACACACTCACACACACACAAACACAGCTCACACGCAATCACTGACACAAACTCACACATACACACTCTCACACACACACTCTCACACGTACATTCACTCTCACGCACACACTCACACACACATATTCACACTCACATGCACATATTCACCCTCACACACACTCACACTCTCACACATGCACACACACTCACTCACACACACACACTCACTCACACACACACACTGACACACACACTCACAAACACACACTCACGTCCACACTCTCTCACACACACACACTCACACTCACACACCCACTCTAACACACACTCTCACACACACACACATGCACACACACACTCACACTTACTCACACACACACTCACACACACAGAAACACACACACTCACACACAATCTCACACTCACTCACACACCCGCAAACTCAAACACACCCACACACACACACACACAAACATACAGACAAACACACTCGCACACACACTCTCACACACACACACACTCAGACTTATACCCACACACACACATCACACACACACAAACACTCACACACATACACTCACACACACACTCACAGACACACTCACACACATACACACCCACACACACTCACAGACACACACACACACGCACACAAACACACCTCACACCCAATCACTCACACACATTCACACACACACTCACACACACTCTCACACACACTCACACGCACACACTCCCATACATTCACACACACACACTCACACAGACACTCTTACACACACACTCACACACTCACACACACACACACACTCAAACACACACACACTCACACACACACTCTCACAAACACACACACTCAGACTTACACACACACACTCACACAAACACACACACACTCACACACACATACACACACTCACACACACACACTCACACACACACTCACACGCACACACAAACACAGCTCACCCACAAACACTCACACACTCACACTCTCACACACACACCCACAACTCACGCACACACACACTCACTCTCACAAACACACATTCACTCACACTCACACACTCACACACTCACTCACACACTCACACACATACTCACACACACACTCACACACTCACATACATACACACTCACTCACGCACACATATGCTGACACTCACACACACTAATGCACACACTCACACACAAACACACATTCACACTCACACACACATGCACACTCACACACACACACTCTCACACACACTCACACACATATTCACTCTCACATACACACTCTCAAACACACACTCACACACACACAAACACACCTCACACACAGTCACACACACACACTCAAATGCACACATTCTCACACAAACACACACACAAACACGCTCACACACAGACACACTCTCACACACATGCATTCATGCTCACACACACACAACCTCACACACTCACACACACACTCACATACTCATTCACAGATACACACACTCACACCCACACTCAGTCACTCACTCACACACACGCTCTCGCACACACACACTCACACACGCACACACACACTCACTCACACACGCACTCACACACACACTCTCACACACACACTCTCATACACACACACACACGCACATACACTCATACATACACACAGACACTCATACACACACACTCTCACACACCCATGCAGACACACATTCACATACATACACTCATAAACACACTCAAACACACACTCACAAGCTCACTCACACACACACGCTCACACACTCTCACACACACTCACAAACACTCTCACACACACACATTCACTACCACACACACTCACACACAAACACTCTCTCTCAAAAACACAAATTCTCACATACACACACACACACACACAAACACAGCTCACACACAATCACTTACACACACTCTCACACACACACATACACACTCACTCACACACTCTCTCACATACTTTCACTCTCACACACACACTCACTCACACACTCACACTCACACACTCACAGGCACACACATTCACACACACACACTCACAAACACACACTCACAGTCACACACACTCAGACTTACACACACACACACTCACACACAGACTCACATGCACTCACACACTCTCACACACTCACATTCACTCTCACAGATACTCACAAACAAACACTCTCACACACACACACTCTCACACACACACAAACACAGCTCACACACAATCACTGACACACACTCACACATACACACTCTCACACACACTCACTCACACACTCTCTCATACATACATTCACTCTCATGCACACACTCACACACACATATTCACACTCACACACACATATTCACCCTCACACACACACTCACACATGCACAGACACTCACTCACACACACACACACAAACACACCTCACACACAATCACTCACACACTCGCACACACACTCACACACACTCTCACACACACTCACATGCATAAACTCCCACACATTCACACACACACACACTCACACAGACACTCTTACACACACACTCTCACACTCACATACACATACACACTCACACACACACACACTCGCGCACACACTCTCACAAACACACACACTCAGACTTACACACACACACACACTCACACAAACACACACACACTCACACTCACATACACACACTCACACACACACACTCACACACACACTCACACACACACACTCACACGCACACACAAACACAGCTCACCCACAAACTCTCACACACTCACACACACACACTCTCACACACACACCCACAACTCACACACACACACATTCACTCCCACACACACTCACGCACAAACACTCTCTCTCACAAACACAAATTCTCACATACACACACAAACACAGCTCACACACAATCACTTACACACACTCTCACACACACACACATACACACTCACTCACACACTCTCTCACATACATTCACTCTCACACACACACTCACACACTCACACACGCTCACACACATTCACACACACTCTTACATATAAACTCACACACTCACACACACACACACACACACACTCACTCACACACTCACACTCACACACTCACAGGCACACACATTCACACACCCACACTCACAAACACACACTCACAGTCACACACACTCAGACTTACACACACACACACTCACACACACTCACACACACACTCACACGCACTCACACACTCTCACACACACTCTCACACACACACACATTCACTCTCACACACACACTCACACACTCTCTCACACACTCTCACACACACACATTCACTCTCACAGATGCTCACAAACAAACACTGTCTCACACACACACTCTCACACACACACAAACACAGTTCACACACAATCACTGACACACACTCACACATACACACTCTCACACACACTCACTCACACACTCTCACACATACATTCACTCTTACGCACACACTCACACACACATATTCACACACACACACATATTCACCCTCACACACACTCACACTCTCACACACTCACACACACTCACTCACACACACACACACTCACTCACACACACACACTGACACTCACACTCACAAACACTCACTCACGTCCACACTCTCTCACACACACACACTCACACTCACACACCCACTCTAACACAAACACTCTCACACACGCACACATGCACACACACACTCACACTTACTCACACACATACTCACACACACAGAAACACACACACTCACACACAATCTCACACTCACTCACACACCCGCATACTCAAACACACACACACACACACACACACAAACATACAGACAAACACACTCGCACACACACCCTCACACACACACACACTCAGACTTACACACACACACACACTCACACACACACAAACACTCACACACATACACTCACACACACACTCACACACACACTCACACACATACACTCACACACACACTCACAGACACACTCACACACACAAACACACCTCACACACAATCACTCACACACACTCACACACACACTCACACACACTCTCACACACACTCACATGCACACACTCCCACACATTCACACACACACACTCACACAGACACTCTTGCACACACACTCACACACTCTCACACACACACACACTCAAACACTCACACACTCACTCACACACTCACACTCACACACTCACAGGCACACACATTCACACACACACACTCACAAACACACACACACACTCACACACACTCACACACACACTCACACGCACTCACACACTCTCACACACACTCTCACACACACACACATTCACTCTCACACACACACTCACACACACACAAACACAGCTCACACGCAATCACTGACACAAACTCACATATACACACTCTCACACACACACTCTCACACGTACATTCACACTCACGCACACACTCACACACACATATTCACACTCACACACACATATTCACCCTCACACACACTCACACTCTCACACATGCACACACACTCACTCACACACACACACTCACTCACACACACACACACTGACACACACACTCACAAACACACACTCACGTCCACACTCTCTCACACACACACACTCACACTCACACACCCACTCTAACACACACTCTCACACACACACACATGCACACACACACTCACACTTACTCACACACACACTCACACACACAGAAACACACACACTCACACACAATCTCACACTCACTCACACACCCGCAAACTCAAACACACCCACACACACACACACACAAACATACAGACAAACACACTCGCACACACACTCTCACACACACACACGCTCAGACTTACACCCAAACACACACATCACACACACATAAACACTCACACACATACACTCACACACACACTCACAGACACACACACACATACACACCCACACACACTCACAGACACACACACACACGCACACAAACACACCTCACACCCAATCACTCACACACACTCACAATTCACAATTCACAATTCAAATCGCTTTATTGGCATGATAAGTTACATCTTATGTTGCCAAAGCATCAAAATACATCTATGGTTTACCACATAAACGCAGTTCCATTCATACAGTGTATAAACAGGTATATCCCTGAGTGTATAAATATACATTCGCATCGTTTATATATATTCTTTTCTTAGTTTACTGGTTGGCTCTCTGTTCATGGCAAGCTGTAACATAGCGTGCCGCCAGTGTTATACAGCTTCTCTCCTCTCCCAGTAGGAATGGGAGTTTTTGGTTGTCATTCAGATTTCTGAAATCAGGGCATATTTGTGAGAATTTTTGGTAGAAATTCTCCCTGATGCCCTGATATTTTCCACAAGCTGTGAGGAAGTGCATCTCTGTCTCCACCACTCCCTGACTGCAGTGCGAGCATATCCTGTCCTCTCTTGGCAGCCTGGTCTGCCTGTGTCTGCCTTTTTCGATCGCTAGGCTATGTTCGCTAAGTCTGTACCTTGTCAAGGTTCTTCTCAGTTTGTTATCCTTTACCATGGTCAGGTAATCAGCTATGTTGTATTGTCTGTTTAGGGCCAAGTAGCAATTGAGTTTGCTTTGGGTTTTTGTTGTTTCTGCCCAATATGTCAGATATTTTTCCTTTTGCTTAGCGACGATTGTGTTGGGTCGAATTCTTTGTGTTACCCTGTCACTGTCCTGGGGCTGGTTATTGTTAGTATTGTTAGTAGTTACTTCACTGAGTCCCAGGACTAGTTGACTGAGGGTATTCTTCTTTATGGTCAGCTCTTGGCATTTCAGGGCGTCGTAGTGATAGCATTGGGGATTGTTCATTTGTAGGTGATTCCAAAATTTGGTGGCTCTTTTTTGGATAGTGATTATTAATGGATATTGGCCTAGTTCCGCCCTGCATGCATTGTTTACTGTTTTCCTTTGAGTCCGGAGGATACTTTTACAGAATTCTGCATGTAGGATCTCAATTGGGTGTTTGTCCCATTTTGCAAAATCTTGTTGAGTTAGCGGTCCCCATACCTCACTGCCATAGAGTGCAATTGGTTCAATTACTGATTTGAAAATTTTGAGCCAAATGCTAATTGGGATTTCTATTTGGATTGATTTTTTGATGGCATAGAAAGCCCTTCTTGCTTTCTCTTTCAGTTCATTCACAGCCAGTTTGAAGTTTCCCGTAGAACTGATTTTTAAGCCCAAGTATGTGTAGTTAGTGGTTTGTTCAATTTTGGTTGTTCCTACTGTGAAATTTATTTTGGGTCCCTGATGTTTGGATCTTTGCTGGAACACAAGGACTTTGGTTTTTTGGGGATTAATTTTCAGGGCCCAAGTCTGGCAGTACGACTCCAGCAGGTCCAGGTTTTGCTGTAGCCCCTCTTTAGTAGGTGACAGCAGAACCAGGTCATCTGCATAGAGGAGGAATTTAACCTTGGATTCATATAGGGTGAGGCCGGGTGCTGTAGATTGTTCAAGTAGTTTTGCCAATCCATTTATGTAAATATTAAAGAGTGTCGGTGAGATTGGCGAGCCCTGCATCACCCCCCGCCCCTGTGGGAAGTATTTTGTTTGTTTGTCTCCAATTTTAACTGCACATTTGTTGTTTGTATACATTGATTTAATTACATCATATGTTTTCCCTCCTACCCCACTTTCGATAAGTTTCAGGAATAAACCGTCATGCCAGATGGAGTCGAAAGCCTTCTGGAAATCTACAAAGCATGCGTAAATTTTGCTTTTGTTATGGTGAACGTGTTTGTCAATTAGGGTCTGTAGGGTGAAGATATGATCGGATGTTCTATAGTTTGGCAGGAATCCAATTTGGCTTTTACTCAAGACATTGTGCTCCTCAAGGAAGTTTATAAGTCTTTTGTTTATGATGCTACAGAATACCTTCCCCAGGTTACTGTTTACACAGATGCCTCGATAGTTGTTTGGGTCGATTTTGTCCCCACTTTTGTATATGGGCGTTATGAGTCCTTTGTTCCAGATATCAGGGAAATAACCGACACTCAGAACCAAGTTGAAGAGTTTTAGGATAGCCAGTTTCATTTTGTTGTCTGTGTGTTTAATCATCTCGTTTAGTATGCCGTCTGTCCCGCAGGCTTTTCCTGGTCGCAGGTCCTTGAGTTTTTCAAGAAGTTCTTTTTCTGTTATTATGGCGTCCAGCGGGTTTTGGTTATCTTTTATGGCCATTTCTAGCTTTTCCAGTTTTTTGCATATTTGGTGTTGCTCTGGTCTTAGTGTGTTTTTCTGGTATAATTTTTCAAAGTGGTTTACCCATGTGTCCCCATTTTGAATGGCCAAATCGTCGTGTTGTTTTTTGTGTAGTGTTTTCAAGTTTTCCCAGAAACAATTGGAATCTATGGATTCCTCCATGGAGCTGAGTGTATTCTTAATATAGTGCTCTTTTTTGGTTCTGAGTGTGTTTCTGTATTGTGTTAGTGTCTGACAATAAGTAAGGCGTAGTTCCTCGTTTTCTGGATGTCTGTGTTTTTGGTTTGATATTTTTCTAAGTTTTTTCCTCATGTTATGGCAATCTCGGTCAAACCATTTTTCATAGTTTTTTGTTTTGGGTTTGTTCTTGCGAGCTTTCAAGTTTGCATTTGTTGCCAAATTATCAAAAATATTGTTTAGTTTACTAACTGCCCGGTTTACGCCTTCTTTATTGTGAGTGTATATGTTATCCAGAAAGGTGTCTAAGAGAGCTTGAGTTGATGCATTGCTAATTGTTTTCTGGTATTTTTCCGTGTCGTTTTTGGCCCATCTGTACGATTTTTTGGTGTTGTACAGTTTACTGGGTTGTGTTTCTATGTTGTTTGTTTCTGTCTTTTTGAGGAACATAGTAATTTGACTGTGATCTGACAGTGTTGTTTGTGGTTTGACTGTGAATGCTCTGAAAGAGGATGGGTCTAAGTCTGTAATCATATAGTCTACTGTGCTGCAGCCAAGAGGTGAGCAATAGGTCGATCTTCCTAGGAGGTCTCCTATGAACCTACCATTGACAATGTACAGACCCAGGTTTCGACAGAGCTGTAGTAGCTGTTTTCCATTGGTATTTGACTGCTTGTCGCAGTTATGCCTGTATGGAAGGGAAGGGATGTCAAAGTGGTTATTCCCGAAAACGTAATTGTTTCCCTGATTATTGGTGAAGTCTGGTTCTTCGCCCGTTCTTGAATTGAGGTCCCCACAGATCAACACGTTCCCCTGGGCCTGGTATTGGATAATTTCCCCCTCCATGTTGGAGAAGGTGTCCTCTTTAAAGTACGGGGAATCGATTGGAGGTATATAAAGTGCGCAAATGTAAACATCTTGGGTGTTTGAGATAATCTCCCTCTCAAGTTTGAGCCACATATGGTTTTCGCCCTTTTTTATAAATTTGATGTAATTCTTAAGTTCTGTTTTAAACCAGATCAGTATGCCTCCGGAGTCTCTGCCTTGGGTTACACTTGGTAATTTATTGGAGGGGACCACCAGCTCAGTGTACCCTTGGGGACAGCCAGTGTGTCCTTTTCCTTTATACCAAGTTTCCTGTAAAATGATAATATCTAGGTCTTTAGTTTCATCTATGAACTCTGGGGTCCTACTTTTCACTTCTCGCAGTGAAGAGCGTAGACCTTGGATATTCCAGGTCGAAATATATAAGGATTTCATGTTAAGTTTGATCTTTTACTATGATAGGTTAAAGAGTGGTATGTGTTTGTCGTGTCTAAGTGTGGGAAAAAAAAGATCACATCAGTTGTCTACAAAAGTTAATACAATTTGGTTACAGTTCTTTCTATTAATTAGTCCTTGATCCATAAGGCGGAAGTAGATGCTGCTGCACATCTGCTTATTGTCTCTTAATGGATTGTTTCTGTCTGAGGTATTGCGTACGTCCTGTGCATCTCTCCCTCTGTCTGGCTGGGAGCAGTCCTATTCCCCTGTGGGACAGGAGTGGTGCAGGTCTGATATTGTTGTTTTGCATGGGGATCCTCTCTGGTCTCGGTTGGTGTGTTGGTGGTCCTTGTAGTGTTCCTGATATGTACCCCGCTGATCTCTGGTGGTCGGGGGGGGTCCTCTTGGAGTCTGGGTATGGACCCGGTTAAAAGCGACGTCCTTCAGGGCTTTAGCAAAGATCGATATTCTTTGCCTTTGGATGTGGACGTGGTCGTAAAGACATTCCTCATCGAGGGTGGGGTGTTGGGCCAGGTGTACGTTGTGGTTTGATTCGCAGTCTCTTGCTATGCTGGCATTTATCTCATGAATTGTGTTGTTGTTGAAGTCTGTTCTCGGCAATATTGTGGAAACAGTGATTCTAGTGTTTGGAAATGTACTGCTTGCTTTCCTAATCATTGCTCTGAGCGATGTTGCTACTTCTTTCTGTTGGGTCTTTAGGTCATTTGTGCCCGTGTGTATTATTATGTGTTGGGGGGAGCCTAATCTGGCTTTGGTCAGCCATCCCATGGCTCTGTTTGTTGTTGGGCACCAGATCTTTTCTACTTTACTTCTAGGGAATAGCTTTTTCTCCAATAGAAATTTCCCATTTGAGTCTATGAGTATTACGACGTCAGCCTTGTTTGTGTTTACTGTCTGGTGGCTTTCGCTTGGACTCATAGTGTGTGTGCTGGGCTGGGGTGTCTGGTGTGTGCGTACCTCTTGTGAGCAGCCCGCTTGTGGTTCCACGGTGGTTGGGGAAGATTGCGAATCAGTATGCTGGTTGGTCTGTGTGGTACCCCTTGTATTGTGTGTCTGTTGCTTTTGTTCCGTGTGGGAGTGCAGCCATTCCGTCCAGCTCTGTCTTGTCTTATCTCTAGCCTCTGGTTGCTGGTCTAATGGTGTTATCTCTCCTCTATGGCTCTCTTCTTTTTCCTGCAGCTCTTTCACCTGATTCCTAAGTAGATTCACCTGGTTCTCAAGTAGCTTCAGCTCTCTCTTGTGTCTCTCCCTCTCCTGATTTTGATAGTCATTCATTTTGAGGAAGTCCTCTCTAAGTTTAACCACCTCTATCTCTAATTGATTAAATTTATCTTTTGGTTGTATCTGGCTGTGTGATCCCGGGGTATGTGCCTGGTCGGCCCTGGAAGGCTCACTCACTTCCTGGCTAGGCTGGTCGGCCCTGGAGGGCTCACTCACTTCCTGGCTATGCTGC